>NW_027040918.1:2817500-2845000 GCF_037179485.1 Ochlerotatus camptorhynchus | reverse complement strand
CTATTAAAGTTACTTGTTTCGAGGAAATCTTAATAATATATTCACTCTACCGATTACATACGACTGTTTTCTTAAATTCATCCAAATCAGTTAGAAATGTTGATGTCAAAACAGCATAAGAATTATTCTCATGAGTGCTTGATCATTGAAAAATGACAAGAAAGCTAATGATAGGTAGTTTCGTCTTGTGATAGTGAGAGGACCTGTTTTCTCATCGTCACATGACGGCCGTGATATTTACCAGCTCTGTTTGGGATAGAGTTAAGGTGCCAGAATCATCTGACAATTATGGTGAAGCATTACTACATTCTGAGGTATTATATAATAGTTCCCATGTTTAAATAGGGAAGCTTCGACTAGGGGAATTTACGTATTATCATCAATCTAAGCAGCGTTGGCACTCCTATAAGCAATTCCTCAGTGTCACGTACAGATCTGACGGGTTTGTTTGTTTACATTTATCTGCTGCTTGCTATTCTATCGATTTCAATTGACACAATTGTCCAAAACGGGTTGAAAACATTTTACAACACTCGAAACTTCTCAGGTGAGTGTGACTATTGTCGGAAGCCTTTTTTTTCTTCGGCAACCTTTCCATTTGAAAAACATGGCATAACAGGTTTGCTCAGTCATAGAAATGTAATCAGATTGAAGCTGAAAGACTAAGGAATCGCTTGAATACATTCAGTGAAGAGTTTTGATGTAAAAATACAACAAAATTAACGTTTGGATTTTGGTTGCCGAAAACAGTCAATGGGTGCCGAAGTCAACATTTACCCTAGTTATAAACAAACATCTATAAATTCAATTGTCAAATTATGAATCTGGTTATTAACTTTTCATGAATTACTGATTTAGCTCTTAAGATATAAATAAGCAAGGTATTTAGATATTGTTTTTAATTATATGTGTTCATTTAATGAAAAAAATTTCTAAGTCCGCAAGTTGACCCCTTTTGCAGTTTTTGTTCTTTTATATGAAAAATTTACAAACAAACTCTCATTTGTACGGTCCTAAGATAGTAAAATACACACTTAGAAAAAATCATGCAAATTTAGCAGTGTTGGAAAAGTTCGCGATATTTCACGAAGTTCTCCAAGGGAAAAGTTCGCGAGTCATAGTGATTTTTTGCGAACTTTTCCATCACTGTATCCGAGCGTCAATTTTGACATAAAATTTAGTCATTATAGACGCGAAATTCAGTTCAATCAAACATACTTTCGAACTTTTCCGTCTCGGCGCACTTAACTTTGCATAACAAAGATGGATTACGTCACGTGTAAGATTAAAAATTTCTAAGTGTGTTACTTATGAATTCCATTGTTTTGATATATGAATTCATAAGCCCAACATGTGATGCCCATGAAAAATCCTTGTGTCGTAAAGCCATTGGTGGTTCTTAGGGACCATGCATTAATTGGTAGCATTTCAGGGGGAGGGTGGGGGTTCTGCAGAAGTTGTGATTGGCCATCTACACAGTTGTTCGAAAAAGTAGTATAAATTTCTGTTCATTATTATGCACATAAATGGAGCGTCATATATCATAGATGTTTACATTATAAATCGTGTAAAGTTGTGAAACAATTCATGAAAAGTTGCAAATATACGTTGCTGGCGTGTTGCAAAACTACATCACACAACAGCACCGTGGTTTATCGCGGTAGAACTTGTTTCATACGAAAGTGAATAGTCGCGGCGGACGTTTAAGACTTAGACTTAGTGGTATCTACTGGATGGACCGTAGATCACTAGCCAATGGCTTTCTTCAGTTTGCGGTCTTCCCAAAGTCATTGAAGTCAGAGTCGTGCTTGAACAAGACTAACTTTATTTCATAAGATTTACAGAGTTTATATAGCCGAAAACGGCTTCAATATTTTCTACGGTTACAATTGACTTTTCCTTAAATCTAGTGTATTAAAAAGAGATAGAAAGAGACGCCTGGGAAGGTGTTGACAAACATTGAACAATTTTGGCTGATTTGGTTTTACGCGCTCATCGATATAAGTGTTGTGATATTGGACACTTTTTATTGCCCTTTCTGGTTCTACTAGTTCGAAACCTTTTGATGCGCCGAGTCTAGAAAAGGGAAACTCAGCAAAACACACCCGGAGTGATTTCAGATTTGGGCGTAATTGCATTTGTAAACAAGCACGTCAATCACCGATTACTCGCGAATAAAAGCTCAATCTCGAAAAGTAACAACACTATGAGGTAGAGGAATGTTTCCTCTATCATTTGGTATAGTTTTGGTTTTGTTTGTGAGATTGAGCTTTTATTCAAGAGAAATCAGTAATTGACGTGTTTGTTTTCAAAAGCAATTACGCCCAAATCTCAAATCACTCCGGACATGTTCGGTTCGTTCGCTATGTGCAATCGCACCATGTATGCATTTCTGACCGTCCTTATTCTATCGCGGTACTATGCGGATATGAATGAAGTAAAATTTGAGTTAACGGTAACGTTTGTAAATTGAATTGTGGATACGCTTTACTATACTAATTGATTGATCAGGAAGATGCATAGTACACAAATATTGTATACAAAAGCCCATCTTTGTAAACAACTTTGCATACAAGTTGCTCCTTTACGTGAAATGAAATACAAGTTTACATAAAAGAATGTTTACATCACAATTAAAATTCTGAATGTTTTGCTGTGTACGTCACCTACACACTTAGAAAAATTGATGTAAATTTAGGTGCTCTGAGACTGATACATACGAGTGTCAATTTTGACATAAAATTGAGTCATAATAGACGCTAAATTCAGCTCAATCGAACGTACTTTCGAACTTTTCAGTCTCGGAGCACTTAAGTTTACATGACATGTTAGTTTACGTCTCATTCTTTATGTCAAAGATGGATTCCGTCACGTGTAAGATTAGGTATTTTTAAGCGTGTATGAATTGGTATGATATTGATATTGATATTGGTATGAGATCCTTGAAACCTCCTCAAAAAAAAATCGCCTTGATCCTCAAAAAAAATCGCTGTGGTAGTGGTAGTGGTAGCATGTGAGTTGTTCGTGGTCACGTTTCAATGAAGTTTTTTGGCTTGTAATACCTCCTCAAGCAACGTTTCTCTTCGATATTCTGACTCGTTATGCGAAGACATGCCTGAATAGTGTGGAGTTCAAGAACATTATCTACGCTAGTGAAATTAAAACGTATTTCTAAATGTGCCTATTCAGTATACTCCATATTGGCTCTGTACCGTAATTGTGTTCATCTGCTACCTCATTCTACTTACACACTACTTTGAACACTCACTGGATGAACACAAACAGAGCAGTGACTCGTGCTGTTACTACAAAGATGAGTAAATCTACGCTCGCTTTGTCAACCAGTTCCAAAAGTGACAACCAAAACAAAAAACGATCGAGGGAAGACTTGGATAAGACCGAAGAACAAGACGAAACCTTCGACAATCTGTTGGTGCGAATAAAACAGATGATCGATGATGGAAACACGAAAATCGAACAGAAGATTGAGTCAAGCAATAAAGCCGTTGTTTGTGAAATTGCGTGAAACTGCGTGAAGAGGTGCACCAACTGAAGGCCGACTACGCCCGTGATTTAAATCGGCTAAACGAATCTCATGCAAAAACGGAATTGGATGTGCTGAAAAACAAGGATGCTGTTAACAGATTGCCGAAATCAAACGATCTTATTTTGACTGGAGTACCCTACAGCCCCATGGAGAACACTGGTGCTCTAATTCAGAAAGTTGCAGCTGCGCTTGAATACAGTGATACGAATGCCCCAGTTGTTTATACCAAACGATTGGCTCGAACACCTATTGTTGCGGGTGCAACACCACCGATTTTGATCCAGTTTGCCTTCAGAGCATCCAGGGATGAATTTTTCCATCGCTATTTCGCTAGGAAGAATTGGAACTTAACTCAGCTTGGATACGACGTTGACAGACGCATCTACATAAATGAGAATCTCACCGAATCATCTCGTTACATCAAAGGGACTGCTCTTAAGCTGAAACGTTCTGGGAAGATTCAAGGATGGGATCATTTTTGTGAAGCCGACTGAAGACGTTCCAGCTCTGCCGATTTACTACGTGGACCAGTTGGCGGAGTACGGATCGATCAAACATCAACATCATTAAAGCCGTCTATACCAAACCCTTTCCTACGAATTTCATTTATTCCTTCATTGATATTTCCATGACTCCGTTCCTACAATTATCCTTGATATCTTCCCTCCTAAAAGTCAGACATCGTTGGACCTCGGATAAATCTTCATCATGGGCGTTGTTTATAACTGATGCTGTTGCTGTTGTTGCTGTTGCTGCCGTTGTTCCCGTTGTCTCACTCCATCACCATAGTCACCGCCGAAGCAGACATTGTTGCGTTTTATCGACTTCAATTGAGTGAGCGATCGTACATCACATTATCAGATGAGTAGAATATTAACGAAAACGATAGGAATGTATGTTGTTTTGTTCTTTGACTCGATGCTCTTTCCATTCCCTTCCTTAAATCTACTTTTCCGGTTCATGCTCTCACTGTTGATCATGTTTCTGTTTCTCGATGTCGATTAATCAGATTAATATTGCACGGACAGGACAAGGTATTGCTGATAGGGTGCACGACGTTAGGCATACGGTCGTTAGGCATACGGACGTTAGGCATACGTACGTTAGGCATACGGACGTTAGGCATAATGTACGATAGGCATAATGGACGTTGGGCATAAAGGACGTTAGGCATAATGGACGTTAGGCATAATCTACCGGATGAATTCCAGAAGGATAATAATGGAGACCGTCTATGATTGCTGACTTCGGTGACAATAATGAAAGAGCCTTAATTTTTGGAACTCATGAACGATGTCTTGGACAGGCAAAGTATTGGGTTACAGATGGTACGTTTGGCACAGTTCCTTGTTTGTTTCGGCAACTCGTCACTGTTCATGGAAGTATCGCTCCCTCACATCAGCAGACGGTTCCGCTAGTTTTCATTCTGATGACAACAAAATCAGAATCGTTGTATCGAAAAGTATGGCAGGAAATCCTGGAAGCAGCAGGTATGTTTTTTTGTTATTGAATGAAAAACCACAGAATTAACCATTCTTGATTTCATGAGCTGTTCTTTGGCATCATATTTTATTCAACCTTGGCTGTTTTTTTGTTATTGAATGAAAAATCACAGAATTCACCATTCTTTATTTCATGAGCTGTTCTTTGAGGAAAACCTTTTCTTCTTTGACTTTTGCAATATGAATATATTACAACAAATTTGTGATTTTTTTTATTTCTAGATGCGATTGATTTCAAGATATAGTTTAAAACTAAGCTGAGTTTTCATTGTAAGATTACTTAACCACCATCGCTACTAATCATGGATTTAAGTAAATATGTAGATACGTCACTTATGATATAATAAATAATGGATTCCAAACTGTGCTTATTAAATAAACTATGTTTGTTTAATTTGTATCATTTTTTATTCAACGCTAAGCCTAATTTAAGCATTGTTTACAGGTTTACAGGTTAAGCAGGTTTCTAGAGTTGCACAGCAGCAAGGTATTTTATGCCTAACGTCCATTATGCCTAACGTATATTATGCCTAACGTCCATTATGCCTAATGACTTTATGCCTAACGTCCATTATGCCTAACGTCCATTATGCCTAACGTCCGTATGCCTAACGTCCGTATGCCTAACGTATTTATGCCTAATGGGGTACACTCATTGCTGATATCCCACGAGCTGTTATGAATTTGGCCCCACTGGATGATTGCTTGAACGTATGTCATATGAATGTGCAAAGTTTGTGTGCTCGTCAATTAAGCAAATTCAACTAATTTAAGCATTGTTTTGCTAGTAGCAAAGTTGATATCTTGGAGGCGAACCAGCCCAAGGCTGAAAGCCTCCTTAATAAAGCTAAATAATAATAATAAAGTTGATATCATTTGCGTATCTGAAACCTGGTAAAATGAAAGTATTGACGATAATTTAATTGCCGTGGATGGTTACCGAGTTTTAAGGAACAATCGCAAGTACAGCAGAGGGGGGGGGGGGCATTTGTATTTATCACAAACTAGATCTTGATTGCAGAGTTATTGCTGTCTCTGATTCTCTAACGGAATTGGAAGACTGTAATCGAACCGAATATATGTTTATTGAAGTTCGTGTAAACAATAAATTATTTCTTGATTATTACTAGAGTTGACTGCTCTAGTTTGCTAGATCAAAAGCTTTCCGAACTGTCACTTAATTATTCGAATGTTATTTTGATTGGAGATTTCAACATTGATGTGAGTAAAACCAGCGTTAGAACTTCACGCTTTTGCAGTGTTTTGGAAAATTTTGGATTAAACATTGTCAACAATGAACCAACGCACTTTTACTCTGGTGGAAGTTCACTGATTGATTTACTGATAACTAACGATACTGATTTTGTTCTAAATTTCAATCAAGTTGCTGCTCCTGGTTTTTCTCAACACGATATAATTTTTTCATCACTTAATATATCCCGTAGAAAGTTGGATCTCCCAAAGTTATTTAGGGTTTATAATCGTATTGACTACCCTCTACTACAAAGTACGTTGACAAATTTTGATTGGTCCCCGTTATATAGTATTAGTGATTCTGACTTGGCACTCGAGTTCTTCAATGCACACATAGTTGATCTTTTCGAAAATTTCGTTCCTCTGCGATCTGTGCGGTCCAATCCCAATGCGATGTGGTTCAACAATGATATATTGAATGCAATGATTGCGAGAGACATTGCATATCGACTTTGGATATCAAGTAGAATTGAATCGTATCATATTCAGTTTAGAAGACTTCGTAATCGGGTAACCAGTCTGATAAATAAGGCTAAATCAAATTTTTTGAGCAGTGGCTTGGAAGCTGCTAACTCTAGTAAAGAGCTGTGGAAAAAACTTAAACATTTGAATGTTGCCAGAAACTCTAATAGCAGTGTGAAGATTAATAATACTAGTGATGAAGTTAATGCCTTTTTTGGTGAAAATTTTACGATAGATCCTGAATTACCGACGATACCACCACTGAATCCTGAAGGTTTCCGTTTTTCTCCTTGCACTGATTTGGAAATTTTGTCTGCAATTTTATCAATTTCATCCAACGCGATTGGTATGGATGGTGTGCCTTTAAAGTTCATCAAATTGATTTACCCTTCGTAATAACTCCGATTTCCTACCTGTTCAATTTGTTCATTTCGACCGCTAGATTTCTTCGTGCACGGAAAACCGCAAAAGTTATTCCAATTCGGAAAAAGCCTGCAGGCACTAGCTTGAATAACCTTCGCCCAATCAGTATCCTATGTTCATTATCTAAAGCCTTTGAAAAGATTCTTAAATCTCAGATTCAAGAGTATATTAACCAATTTAACTTACTCAGCCCTTACCAATCAGGTTTTAGGTCAGGGCACAGTACAACTTCATCACTTCTTAAGGTGCATGATGATATCCATAAATTAATTGATAAAAAAGGAGTTGCTTTTTTACTTTTGATTGATTTCTCTAAAGCTTTTGACAGGGTCTCACACGTCAAACTACTGAAGAAATTATCACACCAGTTCGGATTCTGTCGTGAAGCTGTTTCTTTGATCAATTCGTATTTAAGTGCTCGCCCTCAAGTGGTGGATATTGAAGGTAATCTTTCGGCTCCCATTAATATATTATCAGGTGTACCCCAAGGGTCAGTATTGAGTCCTCTTTTATTTTCATTATTCATCAATGACCTTCCGTCAGTATTGCAAGTCTGTTTGATCCACATGTTTGCGGATGATGTTCAATTATACCTCTGTTCAATTGATGCATCTGTAGAAGAAATGGCTCGTCTAATCAATAATGATTTGAAGTGTGTATCGCTATGGTCTTCAAGAAATCTGCTTCCGATAAATTCATCTAAAACAAAAGCGATGTTTATTTCCAGACGGCAGACACGCATTGAGTTACCAAATCTTTTTATAAATAATGATATTATTGACTTTGTTCACAAGGCTTCTAATCTCGGTATAATATTACAAAATGATTTAGAATGGGATTCTCAAGTAAATTCCCAATGTGGAAAGATTTATGCTGGATTACGACATTTAAGGCTAACGGCTGCTATGTTATCGGTATCAACCAAAATCAAGCTTTTCAGCTCTCTTTTGAAACCACATTTTTCGTATGGACTTTAACTGATTTTAAATGCTTCTGCTAATGCTTTGGACCGTTTAAGAGTTGCCTTAAATCACTGCGTACGTTGGGTTTTCAATTTGTCAAGATACGCTAGAGTAACACACTTACAACGGCAGCTTTTGGGCTGCCCATTTTATGAATTCTTTAAACTGAGAAGCTGTGCTACCTTATTCAAAATTATACATCATGGCCCAAACTATCTTCATGAAAAATTACAACCATCCAGAAGCGCTCGAGTAAGACACTTCGTAGTACCGCAGCATAACTCCTCTCATTACGGTAGTACCTTTTTTGTTCATGCAATTATACTATGGAATCAGCTTCCTACTTACATTCAATCTATACAATCAGCTGCAGGATTCTACCGTGAGAGTTTGAACTGGTTCAGTGGAGGGAATTGAATGGAATGGAATGAGCAAAGGGTTGAGGTTTGGAATAGCATATATTTAAAAGTAGTTTTGTATTATATTAAGTTATGTTTTGAACCTTTTTGTTAAAGTGGATTGAATTGCATTTGTGGTGTGAACAACGAAGAAACCGATTGTAGAAATTTATAAGAGAAAACTCTTACTCTACAAGTATACAAGTAAATAAATAAATAAATAAATAAATAAATAAATAAAACTCTTTTTAGAATTCATTTGAAATTTTCTATGAATTTTCTTCGAATTTTAATCATATCTCTTTTAAAATTGTTCTAAGAACTTATTAGAATTTTCATGAATGAATTCATGAATTTTCCAAAAGAACTACCTAAATATTCTAATCTGAACGTCTTAAGTCCCACAAATGACTTGGAGTTCTAGTCAAATCTCTCATAGAGTTCTTCAAAAAAATCTGTTGGTATTTTCTCTGATGAACATCCAGAATTCATTCTAAAATCTCTTCAAAATTCTCATAATATTTAGTTCATCAAAGTGACTGCATCCTGAAAACCTTGCCCAGTCCAAAGGTCTTGAAATTGTTTAAAGGTCCAAACATATCAATATCAATATCTCATACCTTATTGAATTTTTAAGTGCTTTGCCTCATGTGACAGTTACTAGTTTAACGCATTCCTCATATTCTGAATTTCATCAATTTTAATAACTCAATCAACTCGAACCCTTATACCTGCTCCCATTCCTATCCCATCTTTCTTCATTCCACTAATTTTCGGCATCCCTTTCGTTCGTCGTAGACACGTGTCCGTACTCAAAACGCATCCAGAAAGAAAAGGAAGTGTGCAAGTGCCCTCTTCTGTTCATGCTACTCTGTTAAAAGCAGAGTTTCGAATAAATTATCGAAATTTTCACCCGATTTGCTCACTCAACAACCGCACTCGAAAAAAGAAAACAACCGACAAGAAATTAAAAACTCCATCAGAACCCTCCCGCCTTGATAAGCATGAGCATCAACATTGCTTGCTAGTGCTTCATGTCTTCTTCTGCCACTTGCTGTTGCACTCAACATACAAAAAAAGGTTCAGCCCACTTTCCGCCTAGAAATTTTTCGAAAGCACCCATTCTCAGTTATGTTTTATTAGTACGTGTTGAGGAAATACAAAAAAGCGATAATCTACCCTTCTCTCGCTGATATGTACCTCCTTTGGCTTATTGTTCTTTTTGTTTTATTTATTCTCATCTATTGTCGTCTCCTTCCAGTTTCTACAACACAACTCCAAAGCCTGTAGCCCAATCATGACGCACTGCTAGAAAAGTTTTAAATTTTAAAATTTTCGAGGGGGTAGAACAACTTGCTCATACTCCCTTCTCTTTCGTTCTCCCTTCCTTCAATTTTCTGCAATTAGTCCTTTCCCGAACCCGAAGTACCTTCCGAGGAAGCTTCTCTCCTGGCAGTACACATGTGGATCGATAAAAAATTCCCACGAAATGGAATTTCTCCGATTACCAAAACCATTCTTCTTGTCTGGGTCCGTGTCTACCGAAATCGATGGAAAAAGGATCGTTGCTGCCAGTCGGTTCGCGTCCGGTCGCAGGATCAATTTTTCCCACCGATTATGCTCACGGGGGATCGACGGAAACGCTCGTTCGATAAAACTAGCAAATGTCCACACGGCGTACGTTTTCTGCCAAGCTATGCTTCCCTGTCTTGGTTGGCGAGAAAAAAGATAAAAGTGAGTCTTCTTTTTCTTCCGTCTTCCGAATGCACCACGACGACGTCATCAGTTGGTTCGTTTCCTTTCTTTTTCAATCGCCACACAGCCAAGCGAAGGAAGGAAAGTGAGTATGAACATATGCGTATGCTGCTGCTGTTATGCTGTTATGCTGTGCACACTTTCAGTTCCGATGCGATGGTTGGAAAAACGATCATACTTTCTCGGAGGTATGAGCTTCTGCTACGGGAAGAGAGTTGGAGAAAAATAAAAATTTTGAAAAAAGAGGGAAGTGCCTCGGAAGTGATAATAATTGCTTGCGGAGGAAGATGATGGGTTCGCCGAGTTTTAATTCGCTTTAAATGTGGGCCTGTTTTTCTATATTATCAGGAAGCTACGGTCCTGTTGATTATGTCAGTTAGTATTATTTGGATATAAGATAGTAAAACAGTGTAGAGGTTATCACTACTACAAAATTTAAAGAATTCGAACATGTATGGGTGAAAGAACATGTGAATGTGCCTCGGTGTATTTTCCTCCAAACAATGCATGTTAGGACCCATATGAAAAGTTTTTCATATTGCTGACGAAATTACGTCTGAGCTTCCCCTAGAAGCAAAAATCCACTTATACGTATCCTTTAGCAAACCCCACACACATCAATATATTGACGCGAAGGGGAATTATTGACAATAATATTGATGATTTGAATTCAGATATATTGTCAACCTCGATGTATTGACGTCAATATAGAATGTATAGACAATACGATTATTGCCAATAAAAGCAATCGTGTAGGGTCAACTTTTAATCAGCGTAGTATTGACCGAGGGGGGAGACACATCTAAATCTCAATTCTAGATGCTCAAAAAATCTCACACAATTCAATTCTCGCATCTATTTGCATCATGCTTCAACTTTTTGCAGGAAATCTTCAAAATCGACATAAATCTTCCTTCTATCTACTCAGCGTGCGTGCAGCTAGCCACAGCAAAACACAATCTTTTCTGCATCGTAGATAGAGTCGTCCCCCTCGGTATTGACTTCATTCCATACACTGAAAATTACAGCATCTTACTACCAGTCGTTGTAGAAAATGAAATATTGCAGTTTCTTTTTGACAAAACTACTAAAAGGACTCAACCAAATAAATTATTGAATTTTTTTATTCACAAATAAAGATTAAACTCGAAAGAAATGCAACACTTTCTTTTGTGTATAGCTTTTTATTGCATGGGTAAAAATTGATAAAATTGCGAGTAAACCTAGTGTAGAGTGTAATTTTTCCATGTGCAAAATCTCGTCACAATCTGTCTAGTGGTTATCAAGATGGCTTCCAAGCTTCGGTTGTGGAAAATCGAGGTCAGCTCCACAGGTGGATCGCGAAACAGTTTGGAATCGACAATTCAACCGTGTCCCGTGTGGTAAAATCGTTAAAGGAGACCCAAACGACCCAGTGGCGAGCTGGCAGCGGAAGAAAAGCGAAGACGACCGACTCCGTGAACGCAAGGAAGGTGAGGGATTACTTCAAGCGCAATCCGAACCTTTCGATTCGGGACGTGGCCAAGAAGGTGAATTCATCCGTCTGGTTCGTCCAGCAGATAATGAGCGGGCCAGACTTCATGTCTTCAAGGTAAGGAAGGCGCCTAATCGAATCGATAAGCAGAATACGGTGGCCAAATCCCGTGCCAGGAAGCTATACCGCGAGTGGTTGGTGCAGCCGAAATGCATCGTAATGGACGACGAGACGTACATTAAAACGGACGCCAAGCAGCTCTCAAGTCCAAGATACGGGCATTTAGCCTAGGAGAGGAGGTTTGCAAAAACATAGCAAATGGATATAATGTCAGCCTAAATGCCCCTAATTTGGGCCCATACATAAATTCAGCAATCGACTAAATTTTCAATAGCGACCAAAAAAATCCATTAGTACCGTCCCAATGACACGTTCATCTAGATAAAATTGGTAAATAGCAGATTTTTAGCGATGGGCCTGTGTAATTCCTGCTGCCAGAGACCAGCCATTTAGCCGTAGGTTTTCCGGTATACCAGAATGCACGTCTTACCTTCACCGCTGCCAAGATACGAAAGAGGATGAAGCCTCGCGCCAGGGATGCCAGATCAGTTTTTCAAAAGTCTGTATGAGTGTCAAAATATATGTCTGTATTAGTCTGTATTCTAGAAAAATCACCGCATTGCAGATTTCGTATTTCCCACAAGTATTTTGGCTATAAAATTGCTCGCCACTTACTAAACTAAACAAATAAGCATTTTTAAACTTAAAAAAGTGCGTTTATGCGTTTTTTTTAATTTTTATTCTTAGTGCAAAAAAAAAAACGAAGTCAAAACTTAAAAAGCATTTTGCTGTTTAAAATCACGAGATTAAAAAAAAAAAATCCCGTTCAAGGTCCATGTACCGAACCATCGGAATTAAGTGACAACGTAAAAAAGGAACATAGGCATGTGGGTAAGGCTAGAAGAAGGGAAAATCTATTATTTCAAATAAAAATAAATTGAGAAATGATCAGAACATACCGAACAGATTTTATTATTTAGTCTTATCATACATGTTGCTGGAAAATAGTCGAAAAGCTGTTTTTATAATTTCAGCGATTCCTTTTTTATTTTGATGGCACATTCCTTGGACGCTAGGATTTCCTACATCATAGCTGCATCCATCCTGTTACGCAGTTTAGTTTTGTTTAGGGTGATCGACGAAAACATCCTTTCAACTGCCGCAGAGGAGTGTGGCAATGCAAGTAGGGTTGGCACAATTCGTCTGAGATAAGGAAAAGCCATTTCGCCATTCACCCGTTTGGTGGCCAGTACCACTCCCCAAAATTCAACACCATCATCAAAATTTAGTATCCATTGGTAAATCCATGTTTCAAACCTCGCGGAATTCGTCGTCTACCATTTGCATTTCGAATTCGTTGATAACATTAGGGAACATCCGCAAAACTGGCAACATTGAGGGGTGCGTTTTGTTTTTGAGATTTTTTGGGTCTATGCCCTACTTCAAAAACCTGGCAATAGTTTACGAGAATCATGTCATCCATATTGATACGTTTCCCGATTTGATTTACTAGCGTTATGACTAAGTTCATCGCCATTGTTCTGAAGTGATGAACATCCTCAAGCTTGATTCTATTGGATTACAAAACATCATCCAAACGTTTTTGTATGCCAGCACCCATATAAACCTTTTCCACAGTAGTTTCTGGGTTGCAAAATCAATGAACCCAGGTCTTCAAGCTTCGCAATGTAGTCTGGTCTCATGAAATTATCGAGGATTTCCTTGAGCAAATTGGAACAAGCGGTTTAGTTTGTTAACTTTTGGTAGAACAAATTCCAACAACCTCAAGCAAAGCTCCGTCATAGGGTTTTCCAAGATACTGCTGATCTCTTTCATCTTCTCGGCATCAAATCCACATTCGAATTAGTATAATTTAAGCATACTCTGAGAGCTGGAAGTCTTACTAGCTTCCGTTTCACCACCTGCTATAATGACAACCAACGTGTAGCAGCCGGGTGGAGCATTTTCAATGGTTTCAAGTCCATAATTGCTTGAAGCTGTTCAAATTTCGAAAATAATTTTGTTTATTTTATGTTAAATTTCAGGAACCAATTGGTAAAAATCTGTTCAAAATCTGTATTAAGTTTCAAATATCTGTATAATGTCTGTAGTCTGTATTGGGTGTGTACGAAACTTCAAATATCTGTATAAATACAGACATATCTGTATATCTGGCACCGCTGCCTCGCGCTGCGTGGTCTGGTTAGCTGATGCAGGGTTGGGCGACGGCCAGGCGGACAAGTCGTAAGTTGTAGAGATAAATAGGGATGTGTGGCATGGTATAAACAAAGTGGGACCGAATGTAATAAGCGAAGGATTGCGGATGTATCATCCGAGCTGTCACACGAATCCACACAGGGGCCAATCTTAAATCCATAGGCAAAAATTAGAGCCATTTACCCTATGTGTTTATTTATTCCCTGAGAGTTTCAAAAATATCCGACTTAAAATGAATTTTTGGTGATTATTTTTGTATTGTATTTTTTCGAGTATTGTCTTAATTCATGAAGATTTCTGTGTTACCGAGTTATTCTTGGACTTTTATTTAATTAATAATAATGGTTTATGAGACCATGATTTATACTTTAGAATGCTTTAAACCCTGAAAAAACTTTCATTGTTCTTTGGATGGGTATCGTTCAGTAGTGAGAAATCCATGTAAGACTTAGTTGATCATTTAAAACTTCAGATATGATCTCAAGAACAGTTTTGTATAGACTATGCTATATAATTATCACATTTATCATAATTGTAACTAATGAAGACTTCCCACCGTATTTGGCGCGGACGTCTTCACTAGCCAGCCGAGCTAGTTTAACTCTACTTTTTCATGGTCGGCAAACCGCACTAGAAGAAACTCACCTGAATCCAACCAACCCAACCTGAAACTTTTCTTTCGGTGCATGCAGAATTTAGAACACAAGCGTTACGTTAAGAACACCAAGCCAAAAAATATATTCATAGGACATTCAATCAAACTTTGGAGCACTTTTTTTTATTTTAGGAAAAGGAAAATGTTCTAAGGGTTTGACTCACTGTCTGATGTCTGCTGATGCTTGCCTCGCTGATACCGCCGCCGCCGTTGCCGTTGGATGCCACGTGTTTCCTCGTCGCTGGATCGCTTCACCCTTATCAGGGCCGATGCTGATACCGTTCCGCGGTTCACTGTGCACAATCTTCACACACTTCGAGAGGAATTCAACCTAACTCACACCGCGACCCCTTGTCTCACCGGTTTTAAGCTTCACGGACAGTTCTTCAGGGTGTCGACTTAAATTACACAAACCGGAAGACGACCTCTCGGAATATTAACTGGCCTCAACGTCAGTGATAAGGAGGTCCAGTTTACCACCACGTGGCCACTAAAGCGCGCACTACCGTGTATTGTTCTTCGCGAGTTAGGTTTCACTTGGAGCTAAGCTCCTTTAACGTTTTTTTATTGAGACTCAACCGGCAAGAGTACTTATTACTGACTGTCCTTTAACTTCTCTAACACCGGTAGAATAACGGGTTTGAATCTCACTTGCTGAACTAACTTTCTAAAATGCACCAATCTTCTTCGCTTCCCAGGATACAAGACCTCTATTAAGGATCGGGGACCCTTATATAGAAGTGCCGGGTTTGAATTTAGGTAGCTAATTATCATCATACGATCATCAGCCCATCGATGACGATCGTATCACGTGATTTACGCGCCTTCGGGTTTTTCTCACTTTGTGCGAGTCGAGCAGTAGGTGGTAATCTTCGCTGTAGCAATGTTCGAGCAGTGGAGCCACCTGATTCCCTGCACTAGCTAGAATTTCAAAAACCCTATCTGCACAACTCCTATCTGACTCGTAGGGTTGTGAGTCGTCTCATTTGACGATACATTCAGTATTTTTATCGTGCTGCTCGTCTTTTGGAATGATTTTTTTTTTCCAAAATTAAACATGACAACGGTTCACAACTTCCTCGGTCTATTTTATTAAAAAATGTTTTTTACTTTACGGCATTGGAGTTCATCAAATAGAAATAAATTTATTAGGTTTTAATTTATATAATTCTATAAATTCTTGCATGAAATTTATATTTAAATACAATGGTATTTCATAAGGCAAATCTGACACCAAAATATAGTATATAAGGTTGAAACATTCATCGAAGGTTACATAATGTAGCTATCTTTGTGAGAAATGATTGATAAAACTGTGAGTTGTTCGATAAAACAGTACAAGTTTTTTAGATATCAAACTTCCATAAGTTATTCACCCATATTATTGTTTTCGTTCGAACCGTATTTTCCATACAATTTTTTTGTATGGAAAATACGGTTCGAACGAAAACAAGGATATGGGCGATTACCTGTAATCGAAGACTACAAATCAAGAAGACTGTCAACTGTTCCTTTCTCCCATACAAATGTCAAACGTCACTGATAACAGCGCCTCTGACAATCAAAGGTGGAGCTTTGAAGCACAAGTGTTAGTGAGACTGCTCATTAACAGTGACTGTGTGTGTGTGTGACCTAATGTCACCGAAACGAATAATTATAACACGATACTCGTTGTTGTTTTTGTTTTGCTCTACAAAATTTCACGGCAATTTGTTTTTTAATAACATCAAGCCGGTGGTTTTCCAACTCCAAACCGAAAAACTTGTCATGGTGGATCAAGTACAGGGTTGGAACTCGGATCGATACCTAATGAAAGTGACTTTTACTTGTGTACGATGAACCGAAATATGGTTTACTTTGCCTGTTGGAAGCAATCAATTATAAGGAACTGGCGGCTTCCACCTCCGTTAAGTGAACTACCGTCATTCGAAAGCTGCTGAAAATTCAAGGATTCAAAAAGAAGAAAGATCCGGTAACTACATCACGATCCAACGGAAGGCGTAGCAGGATCTAATGTTGGAGAAAACGAAAATGAAAGGTTGAAGGACTACAATCCCAAACGGTACGTATTGATAAAGAATATATTTCCATATTAAAGGGTGATACGGTCAAAATTTGGTCAATATCAACTTGACGTATTTCTTTCAATTTTGCATTTAAAAAACCTGAACACCCCTCATTTTGAAGGTGTGTGTGTGTAGAATGTTGCTCCTATTTTGATTTTGGAATTCACTCTTCAGTTGTCAAAATGCCGTCCAAGCAAGAAGAGCAGAGTATCAAAATTTTGCTCGCGCATCGCGAAAATCCGAGCTGCTCGCACGCAAAGTTGGCAAAATCGCTAAAAGTTGCCAAATCAACCGTTACAAATGTAATTAAAGTGTTTGGGGAACGTTTGTCGACAGCCAGGAAGTCTGGATCGGGGGGAAATCGAAAACCGGAAGCCGCTGAGACGACAAAGAGAGTTGCCGGTAGTTTCAAGCGAAACCCTAACCTCTCTCTCCGAGATGCCGCAAATAAACACCCAGCTTATTTGCGGCATCTCGGAGACCGTGCATCGAGCCAAAAAACGAGCCGGACTATCGACTTACAAGAAGGTAGTGACTCCAAATCGCGATGATAAACAAAATACGACGGCCAAAGCGCGATCCCGGAGGCTGTACACGACGATGCTGACGAAGTTTGACTGCGTGGTAATGGACGACGAAACCTACGTCAAAGCCGACTACAAGCAGCTTCCGGGACAGGAGTTTTATACGGCAAAAGGAAGGGGAAAGGTAGCAGATGTTTTCAAGCACATGAAACTGTCAAAGTTCGCAAAGAAATATCTGGTTTGGCAAGCCATCTGTACCTGTGGCTTGAAAAGCAGCATTTTCATAGCTTCCGGGACTGTCAACCAAGAAATTTACGTGAAAGAGTGTTTGAATAAACGTCTGCTGCCTTTCCTGAAGAAACACGGTTGCTCCGTACTGTTTTGGCCGGATTTGGCATCTTGCCATTACGGTAAAAAGGCCATGGAGTGGTACGCCGCCAACAACGTGCAGGTGGTTCCCAAGGACAAGAACCCTCCCAACACGCCAGAGCTCCGCCCAATTGAGAAATACTGGGCTATTGTCAAGCGGAACCTAAAGAAGACCAAAAAAACTGCTAAGGGCGAGCAGCAGTTCAAGGCAACCTGGCTTTCTGCGGCGAAGAAGGTGGACAAGGTGGCTGTACAAAATCTGATGGCAGGGGTCAAGCGTAAGGCCCGGCAATTCGGATTTGGAAAAGCGGAAGCCTAACTGAATATTTTTCCTGAATTTTATACTAATTGAACTTGAAAAAGAAATTTAATTTGATTTTTTAAATAAACGATTTCACCGATTTACACGCGTTTTCCCTTGACCAAATTTTGACCGTATCACCCTTTACGCTGCAATTTCAGCTTCTGGAGAGGTTTCAGAAGGCACCAATTGTGAACCTGATGAAGCAACACCAATTTGCGCCGAAAATGACTTGGCTCCAGCTCCCGAGCCACGACTAATTTTCAAATATAAATTTGAACCACTCAAAGAAGAAAATATCTTAACACCAAGAGAGATGAATGGCCTCGCATACATACTCGGAGCAGTTGTCCGCAAACTTCGTCATAAGAAATGCATTAAGCAACTTACTATCCTCAAAGATGAAACAAGTAACGATTCGGATTCCATTTATCGTAAAAATGCATCCTGTTATCCTGGAAGTAATCTGTTTGAAATCGGAGTGTATGCTTTCAGGGTATATAAACAAAAATTTACCAAATTCTTGCATCAGAACAGGAAAAATGTTAAAGCTCGACTGAAGGAGTATCTGAAGCATGATGATTTTAAAGTTGTTGTTTGTCACGAATGTTTTCATACATTAATTGATAAAATTTTCAATGTGCTCATTCAGTGTTTTTTGAGGGATGTTAATAATGAATTACTAAAGTCAATTAAGTTGAAACGTATTCACAAAAAGGGCAAACGAAACCGAAAAGCGTTTAAAATGAATTTGCCCATTTAATCATTCAAATGTAATGATACCACCGATGCCTGTGATGACACTATTCAAAAAATAAATTGTTTCGATGTTGTTATTTGTTACAACGAATAACGTTTCTTTTAAACAATTTTACATCAAATTTGGTGCTATCTGTACTATATGTAAATATCTACCTACTAATCATAAACTGTTATCGAAATACATATTATTCTTGGTTTATTTAATATCTACATATATCTGTTTGAACATCTTTTAACCGCATCCAAGTCAACATGGAATACCTCTTGAACTGCAACAGGCATATGGATTTCCTCATACTTATCTACAAAACCCAGGAGGTATAAAGTGGAATTCTTCCTTGCTTCTTTCATAAGCTTGCTGGTTGAACTACTACTGCTGATAATTCTATTCAAAATTTGAAATTTGTTTTAAAATTCTCATTTAATCTAGTTCCAATTCATGCGACCTGCTTTTGAAACTCATGATGACTTTTTAAGAAAATTGTATGCCTGTTTCTGTTCACAACACTTTTTATCTCATCATTCCACAAACAATAAACATCGAAATCCATTGCAGCCATAAGCATAACTGAACCGGTCGGACGACATCATTTCACAGCATCACTTCGATGAAACCAAAAATATACAAGGGAAAAGTTATTTATACAAATTATTCATGATTCTAAGCATCATAGTGGTTTAACTCACATCATTCCGTCCATGGTTTCCATGGATGTATCGTCATGCACTCGTTATTAGTCTTCTTCCGATTTTCTGCTGTCTCCTAGAGAACGTTTCCCCGATTAGGTTTTTTACACCCCCACCTCCTCCTCTTTTACAGTTTAAACTGAGGTTCAACATGTCACCGGGAAGCACTATCATTAGCATTGCTATTTATTGCTGATTACTAGAAAGTGTGTTTCTCTCCATTCGCTTGAGTTGCCTGAAAAAAACAGGCAATCATCCAATGATCCGGCTCCACCAAAATATTACTTGTTTCCAGCTGAAGAAGGAATTACTGTTAATAACGATTGACGAACGTTTATAGCCTGGATGGTTATTCTGTTTGCAGCCTGCTGTAATGGAATTTGTGAAAATAAGTAATGCAGTGTATCCATGAAACATTATAAAATAGTACCTTTCCCACTCATTCAAACAACTATTTTCTTGAATCATAAAATGTTTATTTGCTTTATTTACTTTGACCAGCGGGTGATCGAAAAATGAATGACAGATGGAATTGACGTCACTGCATTAGTGTGCGTGAGGGGGAAGTAATGACAGCGATGACAGTGAGGATGACAGCTGAATTCAACATGGCGTATACTGTGATGGGTAGTGTGCTCAACAGGTGGCGCTAGTGTTTTAACGTATTTCAATTCAAATGAATGACGATGTTTTGTAAAGTAAAATCTACAAGGTGTTATGTCTGTTTGTCTGTGGTTCAGCATTATCCAAAAGCGTCGAATTAACTAACAAATCCACCAATTACCTACACATGCATATGCTGCTTCCCCAGCACAGTCTTCAGAGAGTAGTAAGTAGACGAAACAAGTCGAAGGGGCATTCGCCTCCTATCCTCGGGCGCGTGCGAATAGGGAGGATGGGATTGCGTAATATTTTGCACACTTATCGCCATGTTCAGCACCACACGCTCCCAGCGACCACACAAAATGCTCTCCAGAGTTGTAATCTTGTAACCAAACTTGGAAACAGGGCATACACTCAAAAAATATATCACATATGTAATGCATGAAATCCATGTGAATTTCACATAGCTTTCCCAAAAAAAGTTGACGACAACCTAAAGAAATCGCTTATGGACTTTGTCGTTCAGTTTTTTCCTGGAATTTTTTTTAAATAAGCTAGAAATAAATAAAAAAGGTTTTTCATCCTTTTTTCACCAATCCTCAGCCGAGTCAGAACTCTCTGATCTCGAGAATTAGGAGCATCCTTCCACTCTTGTGTAGTGTCCTTAATACGACGCAGGAATGCATCACGGTTGTTATGCCAAGACACATTCCATGCGTATCGCGAGGTCTGCTTCACCCAGCGGGTAGCGTCACTATAGGGCACCGGAGTGGCCTCTAGCCGAGCAAGACGACCCTGGTTAGCTAGTTTATCAGCATCGTCATTACCTGGAATACCTGCGTGTCCAGGTACCCATACAAAGGTAATGTTAGCGTACCGTTGCACCTCTAACAGCCACGGGTGTCCAACCTGCCCATGCCCAAGGGCAGAGAGACAACTCGCAGAGTCAGAAAATACAACGGCCTGAGACCCATTTGCTAGCCTACAAGCTTGCAGGAGAGCATAGGCCTCAGCTGAGAAGATACCACAGAGACCGAGTAACCGGTATGTCCTCCCCAGACACCCCATAGCCAACTTCCTCTTCGATTAATGCACCGTCCGTAAATAGCTTGGGCCTTCCCTCGTATGAGGCAGCGACCTCTCTAAATGCAGCTTTCGCCACATCAGAGCTGGCCCCCGCCCTGCACATAAAGGGTGATACGGTCAAAATTTGGTCAAGGGAAAACGCGTGTAAATCGGTGAAATCGTTTATTTAAAAAATCAAATTAAATTTCTTTTTCAAGTTCAATTAGTATAAAATTCAGGAAAAATATTCAGTTAGGCTTCCGCTTTTCCAAATCCGAATTGCCGGGCCTTACGCTTGACCCCTGCCATCAGATTTTGTACAGCCACCTTGTCCACCTTCTTCGCCGCAGAAAGCCAGTTTGCCTTGAACTGCTGCTCGCCCTTAGCAGTTTTTTTGGTCTTCTTTAGGTTCCGCTTGACAATAGCCCAGTATTTCTCAATTGGGCGGAGCTCTGGCGTGTTGGGAGGGTTCTTGTCCTTGGGAACCACCTGCACGTTGTTGGCGGCGTACCACTCCATGGCCTTTTTACCGTAATGGCAAGATGCCAAATCCGGCCAAAACAGTACGGAACAACCGTGTTTCTTCAGGAAAGGCAGCAGACGTTTATTCAAACACTCTTTCACGTAAATATCTTGGTTGACAGTCCCGGAAGCTATGAAAATGCTGCTTTCCAAGCCACAGGTACAGATGGCTTGCCAAACCAGATATTTCTTTGCGAACTTTGACAGTTTCATGTGCTTGAAAACATCTGCTACCTTTCCCCTTCCTTTTGCCGTATAAAATTCCTGTCCCGGAAGCTGCTTGTAGTCGGCTTTGACGTAAGTTTCGTCGTCCATTACCACGCAGTCAAACTTCGTCAGCATCGTCGTGTACAGCCTCCGGGATCGCGCTTTGGCCGTCGTATTTTGTTTATCATCGCGATTTGGAGTCACTACCTTCTTGTAAGTCGATAGTCCGGCTCGTTTTTTGGCTCGATGCACGGTTGTAGACGATACACCCAGCTTATTTGCGGCATCTCGGAGAGAGAGGTTAGGGTTTCGCTTGAAACTACCGGCAACTCTCTTTGTCGTCTCAGCGGCTTCCGGTTTTCGATTTCCCCCCGATCCAGACTTCCTGGCTGTCGACAAACGTTCCCCAAACACTTTAATTACATTTGTAACGGTTGATTTGGCAACTTTTAGCGATTTTGCCAACTTTGCGTGCGAGTAGCTCGGATTTTCGCGATGCGCGAGCAAAATTTTGATACGCTGCTCTTCTTGCTTGGACGGCATTTTGACAACTGAAGAGTGAATTCCAAAATCAAAATAGGAGCAACATTCTACACACACACACCTTCAAAATGAGGGGTGTTCAGGTTTTTTAAATGCAAAATTGAAAGAAATACGTCAAGTTGATATTGACCAAATTTTGACCGTATCACCCTTTAGCTCTAACCCTCTAATCAACTTTTGGGGCAGTAGCATCCCATGCCCGTTGCCACAGCCTAGCTCGCTGGGCTAATGTGGGAAGATCTGCTCCCGTCTAGTCGCTCCACCATTCTCTCGCCCTTGCAACCGTGGGCCTGTCATTGAGAATGGGATCCCTTTCTAGAAGCCTCACCGCTTTTGTGGCCAGGTCTTCGGTAACAACATTCACCAAAGGAACCTTTCCATTCTCCACCAACAGAGAAGCTATCGGTGAAGACCTCAGCGCTCCGCTACAAATTCACAGAGGTTCCAGAATCTTGAGCAGGGAGACACCACCCCTGCTCCACAGTTCCGCCCCGTAAAGGATGCTAGGGACAACCAGAGCCCTAGCAACCTTGGTCAATGTACTGCGAGAGGCTTCAGAAAAGCGACCATTTAGGGTCCGAAGGATATTCAACTTGTTGTTGACGTTATCCTTCACCAACTTGGCGTACTTAACAAATCGGAGTTTGTTATCAATAGTCACACCAAGCAGTTTCATCTCGCGTACGGCCTTGACCGCATGCTCACCGATACTAACATATGGCAGACTTGGTCTGTGATGATGACCAAAGCAGACGTGCAGCAGTTTGGACTTCTCGGGGGAAATCACAAACCCAACACCATCTTCCCAGTCAACGACAGACTGCACTGCATCTTGTGCCTAACCACCCTACCGTATTTACCTAACACGATAAGGGTAATATCATCGGCGTATACAATAATGTATACTTCCTTGGGAATGCGTTTGAAAGGTTTCTACGTAGTTAAACATACATCCTTGGAAGTCCCAGCTCTTGAGGGAAGTCAAGATAGGAAGCTTCCATGTCATATCATATGCCTTGGACAAATCGAGAGAGACTACATCTACATGCAAATCTTCCGACGAGGCCTTTTCCAATAAATGATCGAGCTCGGAGAAGTACGTCTCCGACCCATAGCCGCATCAAAATGCGTGTTGCCGTGGGTGGATCCGTCCTTGCCTCTACAGCTCAGTTGACAGACGACGGTTAACCATCCGCTCGAGTGTTTTTCCCATGCAGCTCAGCAGGGTTATCGGTCGATAAACCTCTGTTAGGGTTTTATCCTTCCCAGGTTTGGGAATAGGAATAACCAACCCTTCTTTCCACTCGTCCGGTATCTGGCCAGAAAGCCAGACTTCGTTCATAGTATCAAGAAGAGGCAATCGGCCGACAAGGGGTAATCTCCTAAGCAGGGGATACCCAATGTCGTCAGGGCCCGCAGCCTTACCAATGCCCCGGCGCAGGGCCCAGTTGAGCTCTTCAAGCACGAATACCCTGTTGTAGTCTTTAACTAGACTACACTGCCTGTCACAGGAGTAGCGGTACTCACCCTCAGCCAATGACAATACACGCAGGAACTCATCACTGTGATTGCTGTTTGCCGACACCTTGGCAAATTGATCAGCAAAGGCCTCACTGATAAGTCCTGGGTCTTTCGTGTAATCGCCATCCAACTTAATCACTCTCTCAACATGTCTAATCTTACCACCGACAGACTTTACCTTTCGCCATATCTCACCAGAGCTAGTGGTTTCCGATATGTCCGCGGTGAAAGCAGACCATGCATCCCGCTTTGCAGCTTTGATTACGCTTCTAGATTTAGATCGAGCAAGCTGAAACTCCCTCAATCTATCGGCCTTAGAAGGATCATCAAGCTGCAACCTACGCAGCGCCCTTAGACATTTACGTCTAGCCTTAATCGCTGTATGAACTTCTGTCCCCCACCAGGAGACAGTTTTCATACCTCCTCTCCCTCCAGCCGTTGGGATGTGACGATGAGCGGCCTTACTCAAGATCCAGTCACCTGTGTGTTTTTTTTTTTTTTTTTTTTTTTTTTTTTTTTTTTTTTTTTTTTTTTTTTTGGCAAGGAGGAAACCTTCAAAAAGGCCATCGTGCCACCGCTTGACGACTGGGCGCACAGTCGCGGTGACACGGTGTGTGGGATTCTTACCGCACTAAAACCTCCTTAGACGCCTTGCCCTTTTCCCCCGGAACCACTTGTCGTATTACTTCGGAGGGGGCCGTGCATTACGCACCTCACTTTACCTCAGCTAATTGGCGCTTCCAGTTCGCTGATCGTCTCTCCAATTTGTGAGCCATTTATCTCCCAGCGTCACGTTCTACTCGGTTATCCCTGGTGGTGGATACAGCCTACTCTGACGGAGAGTTCTCCCGGCTTCGGCTTTCAGTTCGCACTTGTGTGAGCACATTACTACTTTCTAGTTGGTCTTCCCGCCATTTTCGCTGCAGCGCTGACATGATCTGCGTTACTGCTCTGCTGACGGCGTTAAAGGTGCCCTCCTCTCGACACATTTCTTCGACGACATTCTCCGTGCTAAGGGCGAGCATATCCTCTCGCACATCATCAAATCTAGGACATTCGAAGACCACGTGCTCTGGTGATTCTTCCACATTCCCACACTCCGGACAGAAGGGTGACGTTGTGTGTCCGAACCGATGCAGGTACTTCCTGAAGCAGCCATGACCAGACAGGAACTGCGTCAAGTGGAAGTTGACTTCTCCATGCTTCCTGTTCACCCAGGTCGAAAGAGTCGGTATTAGCCTGTGTGTCCATCTACCGTTCTCTGCTGCATCCCACTCCTGCTGCCACTTAGCCATCGACTCCGTTCTCACCATTTTTCGCACTCCTCTGGTTTCTCTCGTCATATAGCACTCGTAGTCCTCCGCCAAGGTGATGCCGATTGGGATCATACCGGCGATATCGCATACTGCCTCCATCGAAATGGTTCTGTACGCACTCACGACTCGCATGGCCATGAGCCGGAACGTACTGCTCAATTTCCTTTGGTTCTGCTTCGTTTTCAGCGCTTCAATCCAGGCTGGACCTCCGTACCTTAGTATTGATGAGGAAACACTAGCCAGAAGACGTCTCTTGCTGCTGCTTGGACCAGAATTGTTCGGCATGATTCTGGCTATAGCGTTGATGACCTTCGTCGCCTTCTCGCAAGCATATTCGATGTGGCTATTAAAGTTTAGCCGGTCGTCGATCATCACTCCCAGATACTTAAGCATGCGCTTCGAAGCAATGGTGTGCTCTCCAACGGTAATCTCTGCCCGCTGCACTGCTTTGCAGTTACTGACCAACATCACTTCTGTTTTGTGGTGGGCTATCTGCAGCTTCGCTCCTTGCATCCAGTTACCAATCGTATCTATCGCCTCAGCCGCCAACATTTCCACTTCTTCCAGCGTCTCACCGGTTACCGTCAAGACGACATCGTCCGCAAAGCCAACGATCTCAACTCCTTTGGGCAGCTTGAGCGTCAGCACGCCATTGTACATTCCGTTCCACAGCGTAGGACCTAGAATGGAGCCTTGGGGAACCCCCGCCGTGATTCTAAGCGATTTCTGCCCCGTGTCTGTCACGTAGACAAGGACCCGGTTCTGGAAATAACTACTTAGAATCCTGCAGAGGTAGCCTGGAACCCTCATTCTATGGAGCGCCTTGGCGATGGCCTCCCAGCTGGCGCTATTGAATGCATTCTTGACATCGATCGTAATCACGGCGCAGTATCGATTTCCTCTCCGCTTCTGTTTGGAAGCTTTCTCGGCTCTGTCAATCACTGTCCGAATTGCAACCACCGTCGATCTCCCTTTCCGGAATCCAAACTGTCTCTCCGACAATCCGTGTTCACTCTCCGTGCATTTCGTCAGCCTGTTGAGGATGATCCTCTCTAAGAGCTTTCCTACAGTATCCAGCAAGCATATTGGCCTATACGATGCAGGATCCCCCGGCGGTTTTCCGGGCTTCTGCAACAGCACAAGCTTTTGTACCTTCCACCTATCAGGGAACTGACCATCGTCCAGACATTTCTGCAGCACCATCCTGAACATGTCCGGGAACGTCTGGATCGCCGCCTTCAACGCCACGTTGGGAATTCCATCCGGGCCGGGAGCTTTATTCGCTTTCAACCCTTTCGCTGCTGCTATGAGTTCCTCGTTGGAGACTTGTTCAACGTTGTCTTCATCTACCTCGCCATATGGTGTAGGTGGCCAGTTCGTTGGGTCATGCTGTGGGAAAAGTCCCTCCACGATGACTTTCAGCTTGTTGTGACACATTTCAACCGGCATCGTTGGGCCTCTGATCTTCGCCATCGCAACTCGGTATGCGTTGCCCCAGGGGTTGGCATCGGCATCGCGGCACAACTCCTTGAAACTATTTGACTTGCTCAGCTTTATCTTTCGTTTCAGTGCAGCCCTGGCCTCTCGGAACACCACCCTGCGCTCCTCTCTGTCTGCTTCTGTTCTTGCTCTCTGAGCACGCCTTCTGGCTAGAAGACAAGTAGCACGGAGGGTGCTAATTTCCTCGTTCCACCAGTAGGCTGGACGCCGCCTGTTCGTTGGCTCCAGTTTTCTCGGCATAGTTGTGTCACATGCCCTTGCTAATAATTCGGTCAACTCATTCGCACTTAGGCCCGGGACGCTGTTGTCTACCCTTAGAGCTTCGATGAAGAGATCCTTATTGAATGCCTTCGTCTTCCACTTCCGCTCGCTTACTTTCGTCCTCCGCATTTCCACCGGTGTTCGTTCGCCGATACTGTACCGGATCGCCTGATGGTCACTATGGGTGTACTCCTCGCACACTGTCCAGTTCATATTTGCCATTAGCGACGTACTGCAGAAAGTAACGTCGATAATGGATTCCCTACCATCTTTTCGGAAGGTGCTGATGGTTCCTTCGTTGGCCAGACTGACGTTCAACTTTGCCAGAGCTTCCAGCAGGCTATACCCTCTTGCGTTGGTACATCTGCTCCCCCAATCCACTGCCCAAGCATTGAAGTCTCCTGCGATGACGACTGGTCTCCGTCCAATGAGCTCTTCGGTGAGCCCATCTAGCATCTGGTGGAACTGCTCAATTGTCCATCTCGGGGGTGCGTAGCAACTACATACAAAGATTCCATTGATTTTGGCGATCACGAAACCTTCA